>NC_052625.1:39613007-39638007 GCF_016161935.1 Mauremys reevesii
GTGGTTGTATTTGACCCGCTGAAAGTACTAACGGTTTCTCATACACTTAGGAAGCAAATAGTTTCCTCAAGATCTTTAAAAAGTGCACACATCAACTCATAGATTTTTCTTTTGCCTTTCTTGAATTTTCCCTGTTGATTTTTCTATCCATGCAAAATTGAAATGTTCTGACTTGTTTTGGTGATTCCTTTTTTTTCCTTTTTTTTTTTTTGCAACAACAGGGTACTTTTTTCCACTGAAGATATATAAAAAATTATGCATCAGACAAAAGCCTCATAAACTGACCATTTGTCCTTTGGACACAATAGCTTGCCCAGCCCTCTGCTCCTCCTCTCCAATTATGTGTGATTAGTCTCAGTGTGTTGTGTCAAGAAGGGGGAGTGTGCTGAGTGCTTATTATCTGGTTAGGTACAAGAAGAGCACATTTAGGCTCTGACTATGAATGAAAAGTGAGCCTTTATCAGGACTAAAATCTAACTGCTGCTGTTCTACAAACCTCTCTTTAAAAATAGATCTTGTCCTAAGACATCCTGAACGCTATGGCAACTAGGGAATTTTCTTTTAAATGCAATCAAACAATCATCTTATTCAAACTAGGTGTGTATTGTGATATACTGTGGTTCAAATGTTTTGTAAATGTTTAATATAGCGCTGAGAAAGGACAGCTGTCCTACAAAGAAACATGATCATATTCTTCTTTTCTAATGGTTTAATAAAATGTTCTAATGATTTCTTGAAATAGCAAGCTGGATCTTTAAGGAATCCTGCACAATCTCTTTAACCAAAACACTTTTAGAATGGTAAAAACCCACAGTTAGATACTTAGTATTGTTAAAATTGCAGTTTCCTATTGAAATACATTAAAACAATTACATTTGGTCAATTCTCTTCCTCTCACATTTAACAAACTGAGCTGTATGTAAACCACTAGCTTATACAAGTTCTTTTCTCTTCAGTACTATCCTCAAACAAATTTTTTCACCACCAGTTTGCATGTCCTTGTATTCAACACTTTTTATGCTCCATTAGAGCACCTAGATGGATCTCAGAAGGCATAGGTCAAGTCGCAGTTAGATCATACATTTCTTTCTCACAAAAACTTGAATTGCAATGCCAAGTGATGGGCTAACATCACAATAACAGCAATTTATTCCTCTTTTGATAAAACAGCAGTCTATTCTCCGTATTAGATAAAGACCAGGGGCAATGCAAACCAGCCATTTATCCTAGTAGTTCAGTAGTAGATCTCCTTTATGGATGTTGTGGGTTTCATGTTCAAACTCTTGATAGAAGAATATTTTCTGATAAGAAATAAGGAGCATTTAGGAATAGTTTAAGGCTGGTGTAAAGATGCTTTTCATCAGTTTTTGTTCTGTTTGGACATACAGTAAAGGACATGTTGTCCCTAAGGAATGGATACAAGGAAATTGTTGTAACCAACAAAGAAAAGCTAAAGACATAGTGAAATATGAAAATATGTAGATCCTGTCTGCCTTTGTAAGAAGGGCTTGAGAATATTCTCTACAATATAATCTAATAAAGACATATAGTTGCCAGAAATAAAACTATTGTAATTTGTTGTTTATTCCTCCAGGGAATAAGCAGGTTTACTAAAATGAACAGCTAGGTATTGCTTTTTTTAAAAAAAAAACTGTCTGTAGTGTTAGCACAAGGTATTGCACTAGGTACTGGCTGTCTTCCTTTAAGAGTGTACTTGATGGAGTTTTACCAAAGAACACATCTGGAGTTTGATTCTGCAAACATTTACACACTGCAGCTCAATAGTGAGTATGGCTACTCATGTGCATAAAAGCTTATAGGATTGGGCCCCTAATTCGTAATTTTCCACCGATAATCAGCATTAGGTTAAATATTTGTTCATTTCAAAATCTGTACTATAAAGGTATACAGTTGGAGGAGTTTTGTGTGTGTGTATTTTAAGTATTGTTTTTTAAAGGACATCTCTCACATTTACAGTCTTTAGAAGGTACAGTTGACTGGAAAAACTTTCTGATTTCTGAAATTTTAATAAAAAGCCAATGATTTTTTAATTAAGATGCTAAAGATCTCTGCTTAAAGATCACCAAAATAAGCTTATTAAAAATAAATGTGTCAAAGTCCTGTGTGTGTCCTGCCTTAACTGCTGTCTATATGGCCTCTGATACTCTGTGTATTTTTAATGTGATACGGATTGCTTCATTCTTTAAAGGAATATTAGGATTGCGTAGTTGATGTTTGTAAGGCAATCTGAAGATGAAAAGCATGGTATAAATGCTAAGTATTATTATTCCTATGTTATCTTCTTTGGCAGCCAATGGGAACATTTTCCGGCTATACAGAGAGAAGGACAGGAGACACTTCATATGGTCTGGGACTACCCAGCAGATAAAAGTGTACAGAGTAGCTAACTACATGATCATTTCAACATCTACCTGGAAGGGCTTCTGCAGGCACCTCTCTTTTTCCATCCAGGTGCCCCAGCCTGGGACCTTGCCATCCTCCCCTCCCCGCCCCTGAACAAGAGTTAAGATGGGCTAGAAGAAAGGGAGTTGGCTCCCTGCCATACCAGTCAGAGGAGCCCCCACTTCCCCCCATTCCACTCTTTTAACCAGCACCTCCTTTAAGTCCTTTACCAGGCCATTTATATGATCACTGTATCCACCCTCACTGGGCAGCCGCCCCACACTTACATAGTGAGTTGCAACATCATAGTCTAACTCCCTTCCCTACTCACCATAACAAAGCCCTTCCGGAACCCGCTGTGGGGAAGGCAAAAAAAGCCCCACTCCACCTTGGCCAATCTGATGGTAAGGGAAAAATTCCTTCCTAGCCCCTGGAGAAAGGAACAGCTAGTGTGATGTTCGTAGCAGGTCCTGACCAAACCTAGTATTTTCCCACCTCCAAGAGGATGGAGGGTGGGTGCTGCTCCACCTGACTTGGGAAAAAGGGGCTTCTCCCACCAGTTTTGCCCCTTTTCATCTCCTGTCTCTGGGGATGAGTCAGGGCTGACCCACGCCCCCTTTTGCAGCAGCTTGTGAGCTTTGCTCCCCCTACCAGCCATAAAGCACTATTCCCTCTTCCCCAGCAAGCCAGAAAACTCCACCCACTACCTCCCACTTAAAGGTGCAGTGCGGTCATTAGACTGATGTAAGTTTTCCTTTACATATATCATGAACTTCTGATTGAGATAGCTTTTTCCCCCTTAATCAGATTAAAATGGCTGTTCCTTGTCATATTAGAATCTGTTGCAATGGGACTGTTTTTGTATTCCCTGGCAGCCAGCTGTAATCTATAGACTATGAAATGTGAAAAGTAATAGCTGCTTATATGAAAGAAAAGTCTACTTCATCCAAAATATGTAATATATATGTATTTGCATAGGAGATCTTGACAAAGGTACCTGAAAGAAGGAGTGCCTGAACAACTTGCACAGTAGGGGTGCTGAGAGCCATTGAACCAAACTGTAAACTCGGGATATGCTGGAAACCACTTCAAGCCAGGGGGTGGGGCAGCACATCCAGCACCCCTAGTTCCAGCCCCTATGCATGAAAGGTTATGATGCCAATCTTTTTGTTAACATTTTGATAGAACATAAAAATAAAGCTTTAAGTGAAGGGAGCATGCTGAATTTGTGAGACAGGATGGTCTTATGGATGAGGCACGTGTCTCGGAGTCAAGAAACATTACAACTGAAACCAACTCAGTTGTAGAATTCCTGTGTGGCCTTGGGCGGGTCATATAGGGTGGCCTGGCTGACATGCCTGTGTTGGGAGGGAAGGGGGAGTAAGATCCTGTACAGCCTCTTGACCTTGAGCGTGGCAATGTATGGGTAAGCAAGTGCTTCATGCCCGTTGCAGCTTCCCTTCACTGTCCCTCTGAACCAAAGGGCAGGGAGTAGGCAGAACCTTTGCTCCACTTGTGCCAACCAGTACCACTGATTTAGCATGAGGGCGAAGCAACCAGTAGTAATCTGCTGCTTGCCAAGGCCTTGAGCATTTCAAGGCCTGAAGCAAGAGAGTAGTAGCCACGTTCTTCCCCTTACATGGGGCAAATTGTAAATGCACGATTTAGCCTTCATCTTTTGGTCCCTCCCTCTACTTATCTTTAAGAATGGGGAATGAGGAATGGCTAAGCTGAATCAATTATTGCTTGCAAAGGGCTTTGAGAGCCTCAGGTGGAAGATGCTGTAGAAATGATTTCTGTGACGAGTAGCCATATCTGGTAGGTTTTTCCCCTCAGAATTAGTGGGGGCAGAATTTGTCATTCTGTACTTGGTGATTCCGGTTTTAGATTCAATGGTTGATTAAGATCGCGACAGCTCTTCACTGCCATATTTCAACAGCGTGAGGCCTGTCCTAAATTGACCAACTTATTTTAACAGATTGACAAGCTTGGTTTCCAATGCTAGATTTTATTGTCGTTATTTGTGTTACAAGAGCACTTACATGCCCCAACCAAGAGCAGGGACCCATTGTGCTAGGCACTGTACAAAGCTAAAGAGTCAATCTATACACTGACGTGTCCACAAGCTAAATAAATAAAGGGTGAGAGAGTGAAAATATCATTATTCCCCATTTTTCAGATGGGGGAGTTGAGGTACATAGAGGTTAAGTGACTTGCCCAAAGCTACAGAGACACAGGTGTGTGACACAATCCAGAATTGAACCCAGATTTTCTGAGTCCCAGGGCTGCGTCTTAACCAGAAGATTCCTTTCCTCTCTGACCAGTGGTTTTTCTTCAAACAACTGAATATAACAAACTTCCTAAAACATTTTTTTCGTTTTCAAAACATTTAGCGTTTTCAAGCTTTTTGCTTAGTCGGCAGCTGGATTACTGCCAAAAAGCCTAACACATTGTAAGGGCTGGATCAGTGCTGGACATTTTCCATCTATGTTCAACAGGGACATTGGATCTTCATTATCCTTAGCGAGTGTAATCTGTGTGGAAGGTAGAGGGAAGATGCATGAACAGTAGTCCAGATGGCATTCCACAGCCTGAGAAGATACATTTGAACCCATGAATCTGGGTTAAACTCGACAGATGCAGAGGCCCCAAAACACAAAAAGCTGTTGTGGCCAACAACGGTGGAACAGCAACATTTGTTAGCATAGAACTCTAATAAATAACAAATATTTGAAAAAGAAATAAACTTACATTTGCTGAATTTTTCTGCTGATACCGATATTAAATCAATGCAATAACAATGGTAAAAGATGGCTTATTAAAACAAAACAACAAGGGTGCTCTGTGTTAGACATATGCCTCATTTAGCTCTAAAATTTTGTTTCAGCATGCCAAGTTACTAGCAAAGAATAGATTTTAGCATTCTATTTGCTTTGTGCCCTGTTAGCACATGAATTCTAAGAGGCTGTTATTTTTTCTCTTATTTCAATTAATGTACTTTTAAAATGATTAAACATATCATGCTGTGACTTCTAAAATGTCAACAAGCCTGTAAACTTGGGAGACAGGAATGTAATAAAAAAGGTAATAGGAGATTCAATAGTTAATAGAGGCCCTGAAGTGTGAGTGTATACAGTAGCTCTATATTGGAAACTGTGCAAATGAAGATGGCTTAGTATTGCAAACTGAGGAAGAAAATTGTTTTTAATTAGCACCTTCATAAGAACTGCTGATTAATACTGTTTGGTTTGGTGAAAAGCTTTCAGCTGAGTAATTTGTACAGCCATTACAAGAGTTTTGTTAGACCAGGACTCCTGTTGTTAAACACAAACAGCAGATGATAATGGTGGAAGATGAGTTTGTCATGTAACAATTTACCTTATTGAAAAAAGCTTTATGTAAAACCCAATACAGTAGGTACCAGCAGAAATCACATATTTTAAATCCTTCCAAAATTGCAGTGGGCCATGCTAGTGTGGTTTTTTCATGGATTAGAAACAGATTTTATATCATTTATAAAATTATATATACAATTTAAAGGTGTTGTAGCAAGGACAGACCACTTTACTGGTAATGCTTTACATCAGGACAGTAGAGTGCTAGCGTATTTAAACACCTTCTAAGTATACAAAGTGGGTTTAAAAATTGAAATGTAATTAAGTAATATTGTTCGCATGCAAATGTATGTGTGAGGCTTATGCACTGAAATTATGTTCCGTGTTTGTGCAAGGTGTAGAATTTATACCTAAGGTTTTAAGGAGATTTCTCACAACAACTATTATCGACTGCTTTTGCTTACCATTTTTTTCAATTGACAATTAAAAATAAAAACCCTTTATCCATATCTGGTAATATGGGAACATGCATATTTTAGTTACCCCCTGTAAGATGTCTAGTGCAGTGTATAGAAACAGAAGAACTTTTAGTAAATGAATAACAATAAAGGAATATGTGCACTAAATTATTACACTAACTAAGGATGGTAAGAACTGTAAATTATTGGAGTGCCATAATAGAACATGAGAGTTTTTCTGTAGACAGGCCTTCGGGGTAATAACAAGGGTTGAGACTCACGACAGTGCCAAATAAGCTTTAGACAGCATAATAGTCTGCAAAGAAAAGCCACAGAGCACTAATGTGAAAGAAGAGCTGTCCACCACATGCAGCAAAAATCACCAAAGGTCATTTTATGGTAGCAATTGTGACATAAAATTGGTGGTCATGCTACATGTCTAATACTCAGCACAGCTTTATAAATGATGGGCCCCTAGCGATGGCTGTCATTAAGTGCTTTCATCATAATAAACTTTAAACTGTTGGCTTTATGAATCGCCAGCCAGCTTCAGCTGTTCGTTGGATGGAGCTTGCAGTGCCTTAAGTGTGACAAGGCCTATTAGGAACTGCAACCATGTTTCAAGCGTACTTGGCTTTCCCACTCCTGGGGTGATTGCTGCCTATTAAACGGCATCTGGGAAGATTTTCCTCCAGCAATCTCTGATCAAGAGCTTTTTTGGGCTTTGACCTGCATTTCCTTCAAGACTTTCTCTGAGGAGTTTTATAAGAGCAAAACTCCAGAGGATTTATAGCCACTTCTGATTAATACCTTTTCAGTTTTTCTAGCAACTCTCCCACTGCTACATGGAGAAAAGCTTTCATTGTTCCTAAGGTGCTTATTTGTGACCTTTTCTCTGCTTTCTGATTCCCTCTAACATGTTCGCAGTGAAATCCTTGGTGTGTAACCAAGACAGTTGTTGAAGTTGTTGCAGCTTTATATAGAGTGGCTTTTATATATACATATATTTTAAATACATAAATTTAGGACAGACTCCTCCCTTTTAAATTTCAAAATTTAATATCACAGCTTACTAGCAATCCAGTTTAAAATAAGCAATTGAACTCATTCGCCTATATAACAATTGATAGAATGCTCATTCCATCAAAGGTAAATACATAGCAAACACCCCAGGGCTCCAGCCGTGTGATGTGTGTGTGTGTATGTAATATAAGCCTCTCCTTCAAACCACCTCCTTCCCAAACCCCCAGGAGAAGAAATGGGCCTTGTAATGTGACTGCACAGTTCATATGTCTGTGCTCTGGCAGATCAATGGGGGAAACAAGTTCCAAAGTGGAAAGGCCTTCGTGGAGATTGCCTTGCCAGCAGCTCCCTCTCTTTTATAGTAAGGTTGCCTCTGCTTCAGTCCCTCTGCTGACTGCAGCCAGGGCATCATGCCACTGGGAGAGTGGCAGTCCCTCAGGTATCTGGGTTTCAAACCACTTAGAGCTTTTAAAGGCGAGGGCCAACAGCTGGAATCTCCGAGGTAGCCAAAGCAGCTCACAGAGCATTGGTGTAGTGTGCTCCCAGCATGACGCTCCTCTTGGTGAACTGGCCCTGGCATTCTGCACCAGCTTCAGTTTCTGAGTAGGCACATTCCAGTGGTCTAAAGTGCACCAGTAATTGCTACACTGTTGAAATATAAAGATACATATAAAGCTTTCATGAGCCAAATTATATTTTCATTATCCTTATGCATGTGAAGACTTTTAATTTCTATAAATCTTCCAGTAGCTTAGAATTAAATCATATTAGTGTGAATTATGCATGTTTAGGGATCACTCCTCTAAGAACTTGTAGTATTTAATTTACAAGGACTATACATTTTTCAAATCTTTTTAACAAGGAACTTTAACTACTTTATGTATGAGAGAGAGAGAGAGAGAGAGTGTTTTTAAAAAAAGCTCTCTGCTTTCTTCAGAAACCTTTATGGGTGACTCAGCTGGTGGTGTAAGGGTAAAAGCTTTCAATGTGTAAGAACCTGTCTAATACTCTTAAGAACATCTCTTTTAATCCAAGTAATGTAATAGTAGAAGTTTTAGATGAATGTCTCAGATGTAGACAATTAACCAAATAAATTGCAAAGCCTTTCAGAGATTAGAATTAAAAACCAGCCAGAAGCACCTTGGGGTTCTTGGGTGTGGAGCAGAGTTCTTAAAGCAGAAGGTCCTATTGTGAAGCGCATCAGCTTCTAGCTATTCCAAATGAAGAGATAATAGCTGTTGTCATTAGACTTAGTTGTGGACTTGTCTCCTCTGGGAGGCATATATGCAAAGTTAAATATTAATAATGGAAATAGGAGTCCTGATCTGAAATGCTTTGATCTCTAAACTGAATGTGAACAAAACCAAACAAGTAAACAATAAATAAAGGACATCAAAGTGAAAGAAAACTGAGCCGAAATACTTGGGTGTTTTAATTTACTATAATACTCATTGCTGAAAGAATGTAGCACTTTTCATGTTCAAAGTCCTTTTTTCAAACTGGCCAATTAATCCTCACAACAGCCTTATGGAAGAGGTAATTAAGTATTATTTTTTTCCCTTTGCCCATATGGGGAAACTGAGGTAGGGAGGTTACGTGATTCACAGAAGGCATCAGTGTCAGAGCCTGGATTAGAATTCAGGATTTCCTGATTCCTAGTCTTGTGCCTAAGCCACAGAACCACACCTGTCTCAGACTTTTTATACAAAACAGGTACTTGTTTTAGCCTAACAGCTGTGACTTATGCATGACAGATTTTATTTATACAGGGGTCGGCAACCTTTCAGAAGCGGTGTGCCGAGTCTTCATTTATTCACTCTAATTTAAGGTTTCGCATGCCACTAATACATTTTAACATTTTTAGAAGGTCTCTTTCTATAAGTTTATAATAGATAACTAAACTATTGTTGTATGTAAAGTAAATAAGGTTTTTAAAAAGTTTAAGAAGCTTCATTTAAAATTAAATTAAAGTCCTGCCTGGGTCCTGGCCACCCAGACTGGTGGCCAGGACCCAGGCAGTGTGAGTGCCACTGAAAATCAGCTCGCGTGCCGCCTTCGGCACCCGTGCCATAGGTTGCCTACCCCTGATTTAGTATATACTGACCAGCTCAATGCTTTCTGAGAGATGTTACCACTTTTGACTTGAGCAGGAGAAGTAAGTATAATATAAACTAGCATGTAGGGTGCATATTTCCAGAAGTGTTTTAGTGCTCTCTCTAGTGTGTTTCAGGGGTCAGCCATCCATCTTCTAGGTGTTGGAGAAGGAGATTGGAAATATTGCAGGGAACTTTGTCATATTTTTGTGGAAAAACTGACTGGAGTTTTCGGTTCTGGGGGAATACAGGAAATTGGGGAGAGATAGCTCAGTGGTTTGAGCATTGGCCTGCTAAACCCAGGGTTGTGAGTTCAATCCTTGAGGGGGCCATTTAGGGATCTGGGGCAAAAATCTGTCTAGAGATTGGCCCTGCTTTGAGCAGGGGGTTAGACTAGATGACCTCCTGAGGTCTCTTCCAATCCTGATATTCTGTATTCATTTATTTGGGATTTTTTAACTAACTCCTTGACTGCTGGTTTGGCAGAAATCTATAGAAAAATAAGATTGATAATTTTGGGATATACACCATGTATCCCTAGAATCCTGTAGATGGTTCATTGTATGTCAGAAGGAACAGGCCCATACTTAAAGCATGTATTTTTAAAGAAACACAGGAAATACACTAATAATGTGCAAGTGCATTTAACTTTTGAAACCATTCAAATGATGCCAAAAGAGGAAGCAAAGTGGGTGAATTATTCTTCCACTCTCATGGGACAAGACATTGATGATTCAGCAGGTCTCTTTGCAGAGGTCAGGTGCTGGTAGCGTGACTCCACAGCACCTCATAACAGGATATACGCAATCATGCTTTGATATGCCCATCCTCCAGCCTGGAGGCAAGACACCACCATGTCATTACACAGAAATGGAAATATTGGGAAATAAAAAGGAAATAGGGCATGGTAAACCCCAATCTCCTTCCTGCTTATGTATTGTGACAGGAATGCTAGGAAACATGTGGGCATGGAGTCCATCCTGGAATAAAGAGCACAGGAAAGCACAGAAATAACATGCCATATTGTACTGTGATTTACATGGTGGAGAGCAAAGATATGGGAAGGAAGTTACCAGTAATAGGGGTGGGGGACCAAAGCCTGAGCCCTGCTGCCCTGGGTGGGGGGGGCAAACCCAAAGTCTGAGCCCTGCCCGCTGGGGGAGGGGAAGCCAAAGCTTGAGGGCTTCAGCCCTGGGCAGGGGGGTTCTGACTTCGGCTTCAGCCTCAGGGCCCCAGCAAGTCTAACGACAACCCTCGTGACTCCATCAAAACAGAGTCACGACCCACAGTTTGAGAACCGCTGCATTAAGCAATGTGAGAATGGCAGGTTGGTCATGATCTCCAGTGCTATCGGAAAGCACTCCTTTTACAAATCCCCTTTCAGCACCCACACGCTGCCTCTTTCCAAACCCGGGTATCAATACCCATTATTTTGATAATTGTCTTAAAATTGATTTGAACTTGGGAATCCTCAGGAAGAAGCATTACACCAGAGCCCATGGAAATTGCTTATGTAGCGAAGGCCTGTTTGTATAAGATAGTCTTGTTTAGACCCCTCTGTGGCCTTCCTCTGGGCCTCCTTAGGCAGTTCCTTCTGGGCAGCCATGAGGTAAGTTGGACCTTACTACCCTGTTCCTCTCTGCTGATACAGCAACTCACTTGTCACCTTTTACCTTAGGACACCACTTTGTTGTGTGTTCTTCCTTCTGCCCCCACCCCTCTTTTACGAAGTGTGGTTGCTCCTCCACTGCTGTGGCTTCATCTGAAAGGTGGACTGCAAATGAAGCAAAATTGGGGAGGAGGGAAGGACGGGGCAGGCACAGCCCTTTATTATTCCTTATGATGTGTAAAGAGAATCCCCCTCATTTTAAAGCAAAAGGTAACAACATTAGCCCCCTGCACATTCTTTTCTCTCATCACTGAAACATCAGGGTCTTCACTTCCTCCTCCTTCTGGAGGACCTAGAAGGGAACTAGATATGTCGGACAAGCTGTAGCAATTCCACCCTCAGGAGATGCCGTCTTAGATGGTACGCTTCATGTAACAAGTAGCTTATGTAAAACTCGGCAGCCTCTACCTCTCAGGAGCACTGAAGCTGAGGTAACAGTCTCACCTGACATCACCCTTCATGCCCTTCAAATATCTTGCCAAGGTCCTCCTGAAAAAGGAAGCAATGAATTGGGGTGAAATCCTGGACTTGCTGAAGTCAACAGGAGTTTTGCCATTCACATCAATGGAGCCAGGGTTTCACCTGAGAGATCTCAAATGCCAAAAGCAATAGGGATGGTGGAGGGAGAGAATGGTCATCTTTATATGGCACAAAGGAGCACTAAAGGGCACAAGCAAAAAGAAAGTTTGGGTTTGTAGTTCATGTAACAGTGAGCTAGGTAGCAGAGTACAAATCACTTAGGTCTCTATTCTGCAAGATACTTAAGCATGTGCTTAACTTTAAACTTGTGAATAATCCCATTGACTTCATTTGTACTATTCACATGCTTAAAGTTACACATGTGCTTAAGTACCTGGTTGCATTGGGGCTAAAAAAGCTTGGCATCCTGAAGAGCTGGGTCATACTTTTCTCCTACTCACTCTCCCTAGAAATCAATTCTATTAGTTGGCAGATATGTCTGCTTCTTCAGGAATCTAAGAGGTACCTTTAATATTATTTGTTTGCATGAAAAATATCACATTTGCTATATTTAGCATTCAGATGTTCTGATCTCTAGTCCCTGGTTCCTTATGTTATCACATATGAACAAGAGAGATACAGGAAACTAACTCCTGTTCTGAGTTTGAAACAAAATTTATAATTGTATAGGGTGCTGTGGTGTGGATGTGGGAGATAATCACACACATAGAGTGATCCTCATGCAGTCACAAAAAGCAAGAACAAGAGAGGAATGGAGTGTTATCTAAGCAGCTTCAGGGGCTATCTTAGCCTCTCACCTTTGGTCCCGCGCAGTAGGGCACGCTGTATCAACTCCAGTCAGTAATGTTTCCAGGTCAAGAGGTGGATACTTTAAGAAGTAGGTTTAACAGGTAATACATTGAGGGGCTTGGGAGATAGCACTTCGCCATGTTGTTCACACATCCCCATACATGCCTGGGAGTGGAGACAGGACTGTCTTTGCTTTTCTGAAGGATAATAAAAGTGTGGATTTCTACCCAGACTTCTCACTTCTTACACTTAACAAGTAAGCTTTATTGAATAAGATAAATCATGATTTACCCATTACCCACCTACTGCTTACTGGGACTGTCCTAAGGTAGCTGGATAAATTAAAGAATTAGGAGCTGAACACAGTGTGGGTGGATGCTGAATAGTTCACCACAAGAGTTGTGATGCTGCTGCTGAGAACAGACAACCTTCAAATGCATGCTGTGGTTTTGTTTTCAATTTCTATAATCCCTCCGTGTGAAATACCTTGACGAATGAGCCAGGTGCTGTCAATAGCTACTTCTCCTAGCATTGCTGGTTCCTTCACCTTTAGTTTCTGTGCAGTGCAAGACAGTAAAAACACTTATCAATATGAATTGTTGGGCCTCTAGAAATTTCCTGCTAAGAGTTGCCTACCATGGATTTTAATAATATTTCCTCCTTGTCACTGATATGATATAGTGTTTGCTATTGATACTATTCTGGTTACTTTTTGAGAGACAGTGTGACTGTGTCTTTTGCTACTTTCTAGCCACAAGGTCAGGAATTACAACCTTCTAATAATACTCAGCATTTATTTAGTACTTTGTGTTTCCAAAATATCATGCAAACATTAACTAATTAGTTCTCACAGCACCAATTAGTGGTGAGTAATTGTGAGTATCCCTATTTAAAAGCAAGAGAGACTAAGGCACAGAGCTATAGTAGCTCGCCTAAGGCCACACACTGAGTCAGTGGCAAAGCCAAGATTAGACTTCAGGAATTGTTCTTGGCTCCTGGTCCAGTGCATAACCACTAGTCAATGATGCCTTTGGCAAGCAGCCAACATAGCCATTGGAGACAAAATTAGCAAATTTGCAGAAAGGAAGGTTGGAGATCACATACAGTTGTGGCAACTTTACATACAAATTATATATTTGCATGAACAAATGGCTAGTTAGGTGTCTAAGTGACTATTTATTCCGGCACTTACCACTTGCATGTGTGCTAGTGATAACGGTGTAGAAATATAATTAAGAAAATACCATTGGAAAATATCTTGATTTTAAGCTTAAATGTTCCTTTTCTTAATTTAATCTCATCACTTATAGTTATACCCACTTCTACAACCCCAAATAACTCCTTTCTAACTTTGGTGTTTTTGCCCTTTAAATATTTATATTCCCCACTCTTAGACAGTGCCTGCTCTTGTAATCTTTCCTTATAGCTCAATTCCAGTTTGTCTGAATTATGACGACCTTCTTTGTGTATCTGCTATATCCAGAGGCTAAAAAGCAAGCTGCCTCCTCTCACAACCAAGAAAGACACCACTCTGCAGTCAATGACTTACACCCCTGTAAACCCAGAGTAAGTGAGAGGAGAAGCGACTGAAGATGACCACATACAAAAGATGTTAAAAGTTAAGCATGTGAATAAGAGCTTTGTTGGCTCAGGGCCTCTATGCTTGAAGATGATGGTGGGCAAGCAGGGGAAATAGCCTGGCCTATGAGTCTGCAGACAATGCAGAGCTGTTGCCAAAGACTCTCTGTGTGTGTGCATACTACCTCTGTCCCCTCTGCTTCATACCACAGAGTAGCAGCTGGAGCTTGGGTGCACCCAGCTGCTGCTAGTCAGAACTGTGGATTCCAGTAGATTTTACAATATGCATCCTGTTGAACCTTGTATCATCTCAGAATTTGGCGTTAAGTGAGGAGGGAGATACTGTTTTGCTGTGTCTTCTCATTCCATTAACTACAGCTCTTTCCCAGGTTCTCACCCTGGCTCCTAGCATGTCTCCCCTAGCATGAGTCTTGGAGTCTGGAACATGACACATACCTTACTCATGTGGAAGCAGCTCAAATTTCATGAGGAGAGATTGGTCCCTCCTGCAGGCAACATGCTCTCCATCCTATTAATCCCCAATGCAGGTCTTTGTTTCTACCTCATGGGAGAAAAACAATGCTCCATCCCTGACCACACCTGGATTTGGAAACAACAAAGCTCCACGTCCAATCTGGCATCTTTAAAAGTAGCTGATTTGCTAACCATGAGGACTAAAGCCAGGGTGAATAGGGCTAAAGACTGCAACTTTAATTAGTTTGCAAATTATCAAGCAGAAACCTCACCTGTTGCAAAAAGAAAACTACTGCACTTCTTTAAAAAAAAAGTGACAATCACAGCTACTGAGAGGTCAGGTGCTGAGCGGAAAACACTAACCAGTGCACATGGGGCTGAGGCCTAGGCATTCATGGAGGGCCAGGCATGGGGGCCGCCATCAACCAATCTCTCTCACACTTTCATTGGCTCACTGAGGCCACCATAAGGGCAGCTGATCTACTGTGAAGTCTTTTCTGGATGAGTCAGGCAAATATATTCCTTCTGAAGGGCACATTATTTAGGTTTGTTTATTTATTTAGAGAACTGCCTTGAAAAGGCTTTGAAATTCAGGGTGTGCTGAGAAAGCACCCATGCACAGTATGCCACAATACATCAGCTCTGGCCAAATCTGGGGAAGACCCGCTATTCCCCGTGGCTACATTTGGTTAGACAGCAAAAAAGGGCTGCTCTTATCCCATTGAAATAAAGGATGGGGCCCAACGTGTGTATGTAGGGCATTCTTAGCTCCTCCTACACAGAGCTCCATGGCCATGGGAACACCAGACTAAGAGCCTTAGAGTAAATCACAGCAGCCTCTGTGTTTGAAACTCTCATACTGATTAACAACACTTAATAAATAAGTTTGAGAGAGAAATTAAATGTGTGAGTCATTGTTGAGCAGTCTAATTAGTCTAACCACATATGCAGTTTGCAGAGAAGAAGGACATTAAAAAACCAAAAAGAGTCTCTATAACTATAGTTAGAGTAAGCTATTATTATTATTTATTTTATTTACTACTTGTATTACAGTAGTACCTAGTGGTCCCAATTGAGATCAGGGCCCCAAAACAATAAGGTCCAAAAAAGAGATTGCATAAAATATCCACAATTCAATTCTTACCACATTTCAAGTGGAGATCAGGAGAAAAGAGTAAATAGGTGGTGAAGGAAACCTCAGCACATTGGAAGCAGGTTAGATTGTATTTTATTTTATTACTTTATCTGGCTTTTTTATTTTACAGTTGCAATGCCAAGGTTTAATCCTGCAACTTTTACTCATGAAATAAAGGCCGCAGAATCAGGGCCTCTAATTGTAGTACAATCATTAGGAAAATATAGCTAGGAGATTAGTGGTGTTTCTCCTAAGTGGATGAAAACCCCTCCACAGCAAGTTTGCTTGGAGAAAGAGAAGATAAATACACAAAAAAACTCTGTTTACTCACAAAGAAGCACACATTCATTGAAGCAGGAATCTAACTGGTGCTGTGCCATCTGTGTCTAGGCCTTTCAGGTTCTAGGCATCGGTCTGAACCAGGACACACATTTTAGAAGGTGACAGATCCTGCGCTCGGAAATCCTCCCTCAAGAAAGTTGTGACCCAATACTGCTTCCACTTAAGTAAAATCACCATTGATTCAAAGGGGAACAGGATCATGCTAGGAGTGTTGTGTTCAGCAGCCACAATTCCAGCTGCTTTATAAAATCAAAGCAAAAGCACCCCTTTATTTTCTGACGTGAGAGCTCAGATGTCACCACGTGGAATGAGTATGAGAAATGAACTAAAATTGAATAGAATTAGTTGCATATCATAGGAATATTCAG
Source organism: Mauremys reevesii (assembly GCF_016161935.1). NCBI lineage: Eukaryota > Metazoa > Chordata > Testudines > Geoemydidae > Mauremys > Mauremys reevesii. The sequence goes on from NC_052625.1 coordinate 39,629,155, forward strand.
AAACTGAGGATTGACTAACAGATTAGAATTTAATATGAGATATTTGAATTGTTACCACTTTCGTGTTTAGATTTCCTAAGAATGTGACCACTTATTAATATTCTATACTAATGTTTCAAAGAGATTTTAGGGAAAGCTTTTTTTAAATTCCCACATTCTGAATATTGAATTTGTATTTTATTTTTTAATCCGAGGAAGACCAGGGCTTTAATTTCAGATTAATGACATTCTTCATTTGAATGAGAATTTCATTAGATTAGCTTGTGAACTTTTAAAGCAGGTTGTATTATATGTCTAGAGGAAACAATTTGTGTGACAGACTATCCTTCATAATCTCCCTCTTCAGACTTCTGGTAACAAAAGACTCTAAATACTGAGGATGTTTTGTGGGAGGGGAAACATTTTCCAAACAAGTAGTTTCTCTATTCCAGCCCAGGTAACAAAGAGGCCTCGGGAATTGTCAGAGGCCTTGTCAGAACTACCCTATAGGTTTTAGAGCCACCTGCTGTTTAAGCCATTGGTCAATAGATTAACTGCTGCTAGTACTAAGTGCTTAGAAAAGCAAGTTATGTGGCAGAACAAACAAAATCAACCCACGCTTAACACATGTTAATTCAAAATTTAATATATCTGCACTGGGCACTGTAAAGCAATAAAAAAAAAGGGAAAAGCTTTTTGTCCACACTTGCCCTCCAAGAAAAGTATCTGATAAAAACTTTTCATGGCATCTGAAACAACAGGAAAATACTCTATTTCCTGTGCAAAACTCCCTTGACACTTTTACCCGCCAGTCTCCCTTCCTTCCCTCTAGTTTTCTGACGCTGGTTTTGAATATGCACCTTTTGGGTGATTTCAAAACCACATTCATATGGGACACTATTATAAAGGCACTGGAGTAAATCCACAATAAACCACTTTTAGGAGTGATCCAAAGGACTTCGCTAGCCACAAAAGTAGGTGATTGCAAATGCATGTATGCCCCCCAGCCCTGAATAGAGCTCTTAGTATACAACGAGACAAAAGATTCAGCAAGCCACAGTACAAGAAATAAATGTTTTCTGTCCCTCACCTATGTACGACGAGCCTGTGCTGCTGCTGTCTGAGACTTTCCATTGATGTCACTGTGGGTGTTGGGCTTACTAGAATATCTGAGGATGAGTTCATAAAAGGCGACTTTCTTGAATTCCAAATAAATAACCTGCAGAACTGAGATTTGTGCGGCTGTCCTGTGCTATGGTTGGATAAGGGGCAAAATCCAACCACAGGGCAACAGTACAACAACTCTGCTTCCATTAAGCAACTGCATCTGACTGCTAGAATGGGATAAGCACAGCTCTCATGCCCCACAGCCCTAATGCCCTCCTCTGTGCTGGCATATTCTGACCTGCCATGGAGGTCGTATCCCCACATGCAGAAGGTGCACGAGACTCTGAATGGCTGCTCCACGCAAGTTCATTCTCCCCATACATCGCTGTCACAGTGGTTCCATGGCACAGAGGGCCCTGTGTGCACCTCCCACCACTTGGAGGAATGGAATGGGGTGGGATTAGAAATGGAGGTTTGTGGTTGCACCCGCAAGGCAAGACTGTGCCCTCATTTGCACCTGTGCAACCTTATTGACTTCAGTAGGATTGTCAGGTGAAACCGAGGACAGAACTTGGACCACAGTGAAATCAGGATTACGGTGTTGTTTTGTGAGAGACCGGTGCTTAGTATTGGCTGAAATAATTCTCTTTTTGCATTATGAAGCACAGATAACAGCAGTGTGTGTCTCTGTCATGATGGGCTGTCATAAAGTCTTCTATGTGCTGTACGTACAAAGCCAAAAGTCTAAGTGATGAAAACACATGAGAAATGTCTATGTCCCAGCACTGCATGCCCCGTGATAAAAACCTTTTAAATACAATTTGTAAGCATCCTATGTCAATATAATTAGGAAGAAAAATAAAAGGAGGGAATTTATTTGTATTGTGATTCCACTAAAAATAGCTCAGTGTAATGAAATGAAATGTAAAGTAGGTGTTTATATAAACTTTCACAAACAAAATGTATTAATTCATATTTAATGGTATGTTTTCCAGGTCTCCTCTTCTTGGTTAGAAAAGGGACCCTTCCCACAAACTGCCAACTGTCACATTCCTTATGTTAGTGGCCTTGTGTCCCATGGTGGGAGACTGGGGCGCTGGGATTTCCTTATGCCATTTTACAATGGAAGATAAAGGTCCAGTCTCCACTTTTGCATATGAACAAACACACACTTGGAGCAGTACAAGGAAACGCTTGGATCGGGTGGTCTCACACTGAAAGGGCACCTCCAGTTCACCCAGCTGCAAAATGGGTATCTTATCAATTGGGTGCTTTTGGCTATGAAACTGATTTGCCTTAACTGCATAAGCCTGATGAGCCATCACCTCAGGAGGCCTTTGATTTTGACTATATGGTTTCAGGACCTTATCTTGTCATAGGAGTCAAAGCCATGGCTATTTATCTGCCTCATAGCCCAGGCTTCCAGTAGATTTTGGAAAGCTCTGGAGAGACTGTCATTGGAATACTTCCCCATTTTTGTCAGGTAACCTACTTCTTTTTTCAACTGAGGCCTTTTCCCTCTCTTATATTTCATCTTCTGACTTTAGATTGCAAATCAGTGATTGGTTTATGATTTTCCCCACATGGTTTATAATCATGGGAGACAGGCTCTTGTAGGCTGTGTGAGGTGCAGATTAGAGAAATTCCCAGCTTAAGACGGAAGGAGCAGTAGCAGTGAAGCCTTCCCATGCATTTGAGGGTTCAGGGAAGAGTGCTGGGATGGAGGCAATCATTGTAGCATGCCCCACTCCGCCCCAAATCTGGTGTATTTCTAGGCAGTTCACGCTGCTCCAAACAGGATTCATATTATTGTTTGTTTTTATCCTAGCAGCACCCATAATGAGCTGGGACGAGTACAAATGTATAAGAAAACACAGTCCCTGCCCCAAAGAGCTGACAATCTAAGGGGACAGGAAATATATAAAGGGAGTGGGAGGGGGAGAGGGATAAGACTCAGCCCAAATATATACTTAGCCCAAAAAGTCAGCTGCCCCTTTGGGCACACATACAGCAAGGCACCCCAATGGCAGTACCATTTCCAGGGGATAGGGAAACACAGGGAACAGCATAGAGGATCAAATTTTCTGTGTGGATTGCCCAGGATCCAACAGGTTGGAGCGTGGTTTCCATGTGGACATTTAGGCCCTGATCCCATAGACAATTACTTAACAAAATACATGAAAAACCCCACTGGGTCCCAATGGAGCCTCTATATTCGAAGGGTTTGAGGGCTGAGCCCCTCTCCCATCCCCAAGGCTGCAAACCTCCTGAGGAAAGGATGCAGCTACAGTGCTGCGAAACGTTCCTTGCAGACATTGTCAAACAGTTTCCCCCCTCCCATGGGTTTTTTCCACAGTAGGGGAGCATTTAGCCCTACATAAACACGGATAAGATAAATGATTTATTGTAGCACAGTAGGTATTGCTCTTCTATCAGCTGCCATTATGACGCTTGAGCTGATGGTTGCAGCAAGATATTTTAATGTTAGGAATATCTTTAAAAAGACATTTATTTTGGATTCCTAAACTATATCAAAGCCCCCTACACTTCTGCAAATATCTGGGGTCAGCAAAGTGCTAAAAACTTTTCAAACTCCCTGGCTGCCATCTCAGTAAAGGAAGGCAGATGGAGAGTTAAAATCAGAGGTCTGTGCACAAAATGAATCTGTCAGAGATCTGAACAGGAGCAGGTCTGAATAGTCTTTAACTCCAAGATATAGTCTCTGGAGAGGAAACATAGCATGCAACCAGGATCATGCACATGTTCTGTAATAAACACACATACATTAGTGTATTTCTGTCTTTTGTAGCATCCCTTCCCAGGAATGTGGGTGAGCATCTGTCTTTGCAGCTGACACCAATGCTGGTTTTCAGCCAGTCATTTAGCAAGGTAGTGAACAGGATCTCCTTTGACAGGCATAAACTCCAGCTAGACCTGGAATGCGGTATTAAAGTGGTAAAAATTAAAGAGGTACAAAATGTAGCATTTCTGGTTTGTTGGTTAGTGCCCCTGGATTTCCCCAGGTTGTCAATCTGGTCTGAGCAGTGTTAGAAATGGATATTATTTGAATATTCCACCTTCCCTTAATGCAACATTTGCCTTCTAAACATGTTAATTAATGACAATAGCCAAGACAAATGTAGAGTAAATAAATACATTTTTAGATGCTTCTTTGTTTGGAAGCAGAAAACAGCCTGTTCTTGGATTTGTTACTTGCTGGTCTTAATTTTTTCTTTATTTCCTAGAAGTAAAGAAACCTACATTTAACATGCCGTATTTGTGCAAAAACCTGCTGATTCTAATATTGTTCCCCCTTGAGGATGTAAATTTAAGTTATCTTTACAAACAAGCTGATTTTGGATCATTTCATATTCTGTCTCAGTGTGCTTGGTATTTTAGAGGGCACAAAGGCAGCACACAACGTAACATGACACTTCTATTGCATTTAAAAAAAATCTACAATCATTCATAGTTAAAGTAGAAGAGCATTTTCCCCAGTGTCACATACATGTTTTGTTTGTTTCCCCTTGAATATGAGGCAGTGAGGTTGAAAGGGGGGTGGGGTGATGGAAAAGTGACCTAGATCATCAAGGTCTCCTTAACTGTTCAGCAGTGGGAAAGAATCAGAATGCACTCAACAAAAAAAAAAAAAAGAGAGAGAGAGAGAGAGAGAGAAAACAAACCCCAGCTGATGACTGTCCTTCTAAGCCTTTCCAATCACAGGCTAGCAGTTAAAATAATACTCACCTACTGGGCATCCAGTGGAGTTGATCTACCTTTTCTGCTGGGAGGTTCATGTCTAGTCAAGCCTGATTAATCTGATGCAAGCCCTGAATGATCCCAAATATAACGCATAACAGCTACACCTGTTTATCAAGCCAGTTCATTTCCCTTCCCCTATTTCACACTGAAAAGGAGCATTAATTAAAACAGTAAACAAACGAGCTCCTATTCTAAATCAGAGCTGCAGGCAAAGGAGAGATAACTTAGGCTCTTGAGAAGGGGGATTTTCAGTTAATTTATGGAATCTACTGTCACTCTCAAGGCAAGGGAGCTTACTTAGCTGGGAAATTGAAGCAGACAGGCTTTGTCTAAACACTTCTTTTTTGCAGAATATCTTTTTTTTTCTATTTGAATTTTTAATCGGATTCTCATTACATTTTAGGAAGGAAATTGCTAGATTTTTCCAATTTTCTCGTGACTCATGCGGCTTCTTTGTAAAAGGAAAATAAAATCAGTGTTTTAAAACCTGGAGGTATAAAACTGAAGGGTGAATGTGCTTACATCCTTCTCTTACTAAGGGAAATGTTCCTGCATCTATTACCACATTGTCCCAAACTATATTGATGTGATGTGGCTACAGCTGCATCTTTGATCCTTATTTAGTATTTCAGTAGCACCGTAAGTGTGCATATTGCTTTACAGATGTAGATCCTGATTTCGGAATGGTGTTCCTGTGGGCGGAACTCTGAGCCCATTTTGAAACCCATACAGAGAGATCCACATGGGTGATGGAGTCTGCCTTAGTAGATGCAGTTGCAGGATGGAGCCAAAGAAAGGCGCTTACAGTCTAAGGCCCTGACCTTGCAGGCTGTTCTGCATATATGGACTGCTGTAAGGCTCTGCCCATGTGGAAAAGCTTGAAGCATTGGGGCCAAAGGGTCCAGTCCAGTTTTGTCTTTCTCCCTCCAGGACTCACAGTGAATATAATGGGAGAGCTGCTGGGAATAAGGCAGGCAGGATAAGGCCTGATTCTGGCAGGGCTACAGAGCCTCCATGCACAGAACTCTCAGGTCCTGTGTGAGACAACAACCTGAAGGGCTGATCCTTCACTGATCACACTGGCAAATCTCCCACACTAATGAGGTTGCAGGGTCAAGGCTTCAATTAGTCTATACATTATTACTGTGATTAAAATGAAGACACATAAATATACCTAATTTGTTATTTAATAAACATAGAGAAGAAAAGCTGAAGAGGGAGAGTTCCCAAGGCCCAAGTTCCCATTGAAAATTAAGGGGCACAGGGCTCTCAATTCCCCTTTTTTGTTTGAAAAATCTCCCACCAAATAGCTGCAAAACAACCTAGAGTTTGCTTTACTCTACTATGTTATGAGCTGCTTTTCATACCCCGTGCATGGTGGAAAGTCTTTATACTATGTACAAACCAAAATAATACTGAAATGGAAGATGGTTTAATTTTCTGCCATCAAGTATTTGTCATGTAGAAGGCTGTCTCTCTCTGGAATCAAACTATTGTTTTGCAACTTACAGTGCTGTTGGGACTCTCTACCTAGGCTAATTAATATATTTGATAGATGTTTTATTTTATTCCAATCTGAGATTTACAATTCTTCAGTTTGTGAAATCACATTAAAATTGTAGTTTTCATAAAAGTATAGACAGTCCAAGAAAAAAAATTCTGTAAATCTTTGTCATTTCCTATGTAAACCTTCTTTTAAAAATACAGGAATGTCTTGTACATATTTCAAGTCATCCTGCTTTTCCTTGTGGCATATCCAGTAATCATGTTGACAAATTAATGGTAGAGAATTAGTTGTACATTAAAGATTTAAATTATATTAGGCAGCACATTGTCATAAAATGATATAAAACAATAGGAAAATAAATGTAAATTAATTCAAGTTACTGACATGTAAAACACTAGACTGACATCTGTACACTTAACAACGTGCACAGCTGCCATACTTTAAAACATAAAGTAAATGTTAGGTACAAACTCACTGGGAAAGTAGTATAGCAAAATCTGTGTTCTGCTACGAATGAAGAGTGAGGCAAAGGACGTCTCTCTCCAGTGTTTATGAATTTTAGTGGGCTGGACAAACTGCAACTCGGGAGCTAAATAAACAAATGTGCCCAGAATCATTCCATTGTAACTTCAAGGGAACCCTACAGAAGTTTCCTTTATCAAACAGAGTGAATAACTTGTAATGACAATACTCAGGGTTTTGCATTATCCCACCGTGAACTAAAAACTGAGTTCCTGTAAATACCAAAGTGAAATTGCTTCCAGGGGCACAGCCCTCAGACTCACAAGGGGTTTGCAGACTACTGTGCAAACTAATTATAAGGATTCAGTTTCCTGGTATGAAGGAATGTATTACCTGCAGCAAAGGATGCATAAAATATCAGCAACCAGAGGCACTAGGAGGAAACTGACTGCCATAGTGAATTCAAGCCCTAGCTCTAGGTTTATACCCACAATCCAGGCCCATGCTGAGAGACTAATCACTTGGCCATTCTTAGTGCTGTTGTCCAATCAGTCCCTGAATAGCAAAACTTCACAATGCAGCGTATGAATTAGAAATGTGGGTGCAGACTTTTTTTGCAACAATACCTAACTGGGCCTTTCAGCAAGGACAACTAATGGACAAAAGCAGGGCGGAAATTGGAGTAACTTTTGGAGGCCCTTGCAGCTCTTGTCAATAAGAGTTAGTTCAATAATGGTAGCATTGGCCTCTTTTTGTGGGCTGGATCAATTGTTCACAGCAAAAAAAGTCATAAAAATTGGACATTTTTGTTGTGCTTGCCTTGGAAATTATGGCCATTCCCTGAATCAAACCAAATCTATTTGTCTCCTTCTAATCTTTTTGGTAGATTTGGTAATTGTTTAGGCCACAGGAAAGTATTGACATTTTTTTTCTCCCAAAAGAATAAAAAAGCTTCTTGAGCTTTACAAATGTCAGGTCTGTGTTTTAAAATTTAGCTTTGTTTACCCAACAAAATGGAATTCATTATTGTGTAAAAGTGGTTCAATTTTCTGACCTTTTTATTCAAAATGTTGAGCGTATAAAAAAGCTCATTTGAAGGTCACAGGTTTATGTATCTATTCTCTTAAGTGTTTTAGAAATTCATATGGAGGACACAAAAGGTGGAATATGTGAAAACATATTGTTCATTGTTTACCCTAACCTTGCCATGATTATTAGATAAATGAATGTAGCAAAATGGCATTAAAAGCCATTGTGAACAGTGGATTCTTTTCTTTTTTTCTTTCTTTTTTTTTTTTTTTGGCCTGAAGACTGTTCATTTTAGCCCCTGATCTACAAAGGTCAATTTCTAATTCTTTTCATTGGGTAGTTTATATAACTTCTGCATTTCAAGTCTATAAACAGCTTTTGCATCATTTTTATACTGTAACTAGCAATTTGTTTCATTACAGTTTCAATGTATATGTAATTCCTACAGATATTTTGATAATATTGTCAGGCTTATAAATTGAAAATCTTTTCGGTTATTTTTTAATCCCAAATCCATTCTCTGGATAATTTAAAATCAGTAGAATTAATGAATCAGTGATTTAAAAGAACACACACCTTTCTTAGAAAGAGGTTTAAAGCAAAATTATTTTATTTTTATACCTACAGATGATTTGAAAAGCCTTTGCAGCTAGTTATCTGAAGCTGATATTTAACTGTTACTTATTCCACTAATTTCTATCTTTTGTTAAAAGAACTTTCTTAGCTAGATCTTGTTGCTCTGTTCCATGCTAATTGCAGCTTACATTATATAAATGGCTTTGTAAAGAAAACTATAACCCTAAGCCTTGAAAGTTGCATGTTTCTATTTGCTCAAACTTGATGCACTTATTTTGAGAGGGTCATTGCAAGGAAAGCTGTGTAGGCACTAAGAATGTCCTGTATAATAAGCTTAAACAGAACCTTTTGTTAAGCCTAGTATTCTCAGGCCTGAAAATTAGGCCTCCTTTTTCTAACTGCAAGCTGAAGTGGTTCATTACTGCAGCTTC